>NC_047023.1:361251-391601 GCF_902652985.1 Pecten maximus | reverse complement strand
ATACCATGTAAACTCTTAAAATGTGGTTTTCTAGTCGCCCTATAAGTACACTCACTCCCCTGTACAACGTTTTGGTTTTTATCGAGTCGTGATGAGGGCCTAGCGCTCTCCCCTTCGACACCGCCTGGTTTCACGGCAGCTTGTCATTACTGTCTATACCTCGTCTGCCATCATGAAAGACAGTATCAATTTAAACTCACACACGCCCGCGTGACTTGATTGATAATCCTCATACAGTGTCGAGTATTCACACAACTGTAAGATACATATAGCCACCTACAGGCTTTTAGAACTCTGTAAGCATTTTAGATGTTAAAGGGTTTGGGCTGGGGGTATATGATGGGGACGGGCAGGGGTTATTAATTGAGGTTGGAAATGAGAAGGAGGTATACAGGTATATACTATATTATATAGGTGGGATAGGCGATGGATTGGGTTTGGGTGGGGGTGGGGTGGGGGGGTTATTGCTATATGAGAACCATTACAGAAGTCATCCACACGACCCAGTAGCCGTACCATTGCGATCCCTTGAAAGCCCAAATACACCAGTTTTTATTGAAATCGATTAATATGAAAAATTCCACCCATCAGAGGCCAGGAATTGCGAAAGTCAGGTAACGAGAGTGACCGGTGCCTTATTATGTACCTTCATACCACATTTCATCAAAATGGGACAATATCTAAACTTTCACCAATTAGAGGCAAGTCAATGGCTGCCATTTCGTTAAAATGGGACAATATGTAAGTTTCCACCAATCAAAGGCAAGGAAATGGCGCCCATTTCGTTAAAATGTGAAAGTGAGCTGTGTCAAGTTTCATGAAGTTCCGTCCAATAGGTTTCGGGAGATGTAACGGAAAATTCTAACGGCAGAGGAAGAATAATGATAATAATAATAATAAGTAACTTCGTTTTGGGGACTTAATTAAGTGGTGTAGGTGATGGATTTGGGGGAAATCAGGTAAAGCATGTATATGTATTTTAAAAAGTACATCTTCATTTTAAAATTCCAAATCTTACACCAATGGCAGGGTATGACGAGTGAAAATAGCTTCTGGTAATCACACACTCATCTGTTTTTATCTCATTCTTGTTTCTAATTTATAAATCAGAGAATGAAATGTTCCAGCTTCTACATTATGTAGACGTTGTGGTATCTTGGATGGTAAATCAAGAACTGATATTAATCGGTAGATATAGGATACATTATACTGCTGTTCATCAGGACGGTGTCAGGGGAGCTGTGTAAATATAGGACAGAAGCCAGATAATGAAAACCTAGCCTAATCAGTCAGAGACGTACATTTTAACCATAAATCTAAAAACAAAACGAATTAGCTTTTTCGTTTCGGGGACTTTTACAAAAATGAGAAACAACGATGAACATCGTGAGTCGTAGTTTGTGGAGTGACGGGGCTAAACTTATCAGCAGAGCCATGCTGGAGAGCTTATCAACTAAGAAGACCCCCCCCCCCCCCCCCCCCCCCCACCCCCACCCCCCAAACACACACACGTTCCTGCTCAGTTTACCCCATGAGAAGAGCTTATCACCCAACATGACTAACTACATTCCCCTTTAGCAAAGCTTACCACTAAGACGAGCTTATCTCCCAGCAAACTTACCCTCCCCCCTCCCCTGTAAACTGACGAGCTTATCACCAAATAGACTCAACGTCTCCCCTCCCCTTCCAACAAAGCTTACCACTGGGACGAGTTTATCACCCAGTGGACCTACCCCCCCCCCCCCCCCCCCCCCTCTAATTCAAAGCTTACCTCTCAGACGAGCTTATCACCAAGGTGACTTACCCTCTCCCCTCCAGCAAGGCTTACCACCCAGACGAGCTTATCACCAAGGAAGGCTTACCACCCAGACGAGCTTATCACCAAGGTGACTTACCCTCTCCCCTCCAGCAAGGCTTACCACTCAGACGAGCTTATCACCAAGGAAGGCTTACCACCCAGACGAGCTTATCACCAAGGTGATTTACCCTCTCCCCTCCAGCAAGGCTTACCACTCAGACGAGCTTATCACCAAGGAAGGCTTACCACCCAGACGAGCTTATCACCAAGGTGACTTACCCTCTCCCCTCCAGCAAAGCTTACCTCTCAGAAGAGCTTATCGCCCGGTAACTCTTACCGCCAAGCAGGATTTACCGCCCAGAAGAGCTTACCATTCGTCAGAGCTTATCATCCAGTTTGGCTTACAACCCATCTGACCTTGTCACAAGCAATCTCAACGGATTGTGCGTAAGACACACAAATGTTAACTAGTTGTTAAATATTACTTATGTTATTTCTGATTACGTGAATTGATCTGTATTGTACACAAAAGAAATAGGATTGATGCTTGTGTGTGGTCAGAGGAGTCATATAAACATACAAACTGATAAAACTATATAGTCAAAGAAATTATGTCATTACAGCGGTATCATCACATATATATTTATAACTGTATATGGCCTGGTCGTCTTGATAGGGGGCCGCGGTGGTTGAGTGTTTAAGGTGTCCCGACACTTTATCACTCCATCTCTGGGTTGCGAGTTCGAAACCAACGTGGGGCAGTTGCCAGGTACTGACCGTAGGCCGGTGGTTTTTTTCTTCGAGTACTCCGGCTTTCCTCCACCTCATAAACCTGGCACGTCCTTAAATGACCCTGGCTGTTAATAGGACGTTGAACAAAAACGAACAAGCAAGTCTTGATAGGTTTAAATTTCGACACAAATATATGAAAACGATTATATCAAACTCTTCGCATTTTAATGTATCTTCTTAATAATGTTAGAGAGACATAAAAGGTTAAAGGTCATATATATAGGAAAATAATGTTGAATTTTATCGGGCGGATTTGACTTTGTGTAAACACTGATTGTATTTTGATCTTGAAATTCGAATGCTAGTTGTGAACAATATTACACAAACATGACATTATGTGAGGCGTTCTAATCAATAAAAATGTCCCTAATGATATTATTGAGACATCTGATCACAGTAAGAAGAGGTTGAACAGTTTTTTTCCTAAAACAGTCCTCTTGTCATGTTCTGATTTATTACAAGTATGTAATAAGAACACTTTTGAAGTTTGAAATGCCTTCCTATATGCCACATGTGCAGGTATACGTACATTAGTATATAATGTCAAATCCCGTCAAACAAATATTCCTGTCGTGTTCTAAAGACACTTGTGAGCATTACGGCACGGTTACTACTAGTATATACAATTTGTACGTGATACACACGAGCTAGTTGTCTTCCTAGGAATTATGCATTTGTAACATGTTTTGTCGAAATTTTCGAACAAATTAAGGCCATGACTAGCCATGATATATACTAAGTATTGGTCAGGTTGTTCCTGTTATATTACACAATAGTAGGGATTAATAGTCTTGTAGAATATCATTGGATATGCTATTTTGATGACCTTTAAAGAAGTGTTTCTTGAAAATGATCAATTTATAAACATTGCTCAGCTGCGGAATCAAACAATCAAAATACAGTCTGGACAAGATGTCATTTGGTTTAATCGTTGGTATTTAACTCAGATTTTACAAAACCTTTTCGTGTAGTTAATAAGATTGTCATCGTTACTTTACATTCGTTAATGCCAACAAAAACGTTCTGATTTTGATGACGACGCCATTTTCTCGAATCTACATACAGTTTTAAGAGGTTACTGACAATTATGTGTCAGGATATAGAGATTATCAAGTTTATATATAATGATGATTGACAGATATTACGACATCCTTGTTACTAAGTACCAAAGTTACTGACAATTATAAATAAGGATGTATAGACTATACCGTATATTTAAAATGATAATTGACAGGCGTTGTGAAATCCGATTTCTAAAACAAACGTGTAACTGGAATCAATGCGGACTGTAATTGGGTAGTCACTCCTCGATTTACCTCCAAGGTTGTCAGTGATACTAGTGAGATAATGAATTCATTAATCACTGCTGCTTATTAATCCCAAGTAAAACCAACATCAATCATTTCGAAATGTCGGACCAAATCCGAGCTGATTTAGATCTGATAAAGCTAGCATATTCGGACACCTGTCTTCACATTTCTGGTGATCAGTTTCAAAGTTAGAAGTAAGGTAACTATGTTTTTACGAGATAGCGCGTTTAATGTTCGTCCTCTTGGTGGTTTAAACCGTTGTGGTATCGTCTATTATAATTATCATTTCTATCTTAATGACCTTGTTACATCTTATCTAAAAAAGAGCATGATCGTAAGTGTAGTTGATGTATATTCGGTAAGGTGGAAAATGTATACATTTTGTAATCCCAATTGTTGATATGATAGTCGTTAGATAATGAAAACAGACATCTTATACCGACTGGAGTTAACCATCTAAATACAGCGCCTTGTCAGGTTAACGTTAAACGTTAAACACCACACAGGGTATACACCTTATCTAAGTACAGCGCCTTGTAAGGTTAACGTTAAACGTTAAACACCACACAGGGTATACACATTATCTAAGTACAGCGCCTTGTAAGGTTAACGTTAAACACCACACAGGGTATACACATTATCTAAGTACAGCGCCTTGTAAGGTTAACGTTAAACGTTAAACACCACACAGGGTATACACATTATCTAAGTACAGCGCCTTGTAAGGTTAACGTTAAACACCACACAGGGTATACACATTATCTAAGTACAGCGCCTTGTAAGGTTAACGTTAAACGTTAAACACCACACAGTGTATACACATTATCTAAGTACAGCGCCTTGTAAGGTTAACGTTAAACACCACACAGGGTATACACATTATCTAAGTACAGCGCCTTGTAAGGTTAACGTTAAACACCACACAGGGTATACACATTATCTAAGTACAGCGCCTTGTAAGGTTAACGTTAAACACCACACAGGGTATACACCTTATCTAAGTACAGCGCCTTGTAAGGTTAACGTTAAACGTTAAACACCACACAGGGTATACACATTATCTAAGTACAGCGCCTTGTAAGGTTAACGTTAAACGTTAAACACCACACAGGGTATACACATTATCTAAGTACAGCGCCTTGTAAGGTTAACGTTAAACGTTAAACACCACACAGGGTATACACATTATCTAAGTACAGCGCCTTGTAAGGTTAACGTTAAACACCACACAGGGTATACACATTATCTAAGTACAGCGCCTTGTAAGGTTAACGTTTAACACCACACAGGGTATACACCTTATCTAAGTACAGCGCCTTGTAAGGTTAACGTTAAACGTTAAACACCACACAGGGTATACACATTATCTAAGTACAGCGCCTTGTAAGGTTAACGTTAAACGTTAAACACCACACAGGGTATACACATTATCTAAGTACAGCGCCTTGTAAGGTTAACGTTAAACGTTAAACACCACACAGGGTATACACATTATCTAAGTACAGCGCCTTGTAAGGTTAACGTTAAACGTTAAACACCACACAGGGTATACACATTATCTAAGTACAGCGCCTTGTAAGGTTAACGTTATCTAAGTACAGCGCCTTGTCAGGTTAACGTTAAACGTTAAACACCACACAGGGTATACACATTATCTAAGTACAGCGCCTTGTAAGGTTAACGTTAAACGTTAAACACCACACAGGGTATACACATTATCTAAGTACAGCGCCTTGTAAGGTTAACGTTAAACACCACACAGGGTATACACATTATCTAAGTACAGCGCCTTGTAAGGTTAACGTTAAACACCACACAGGGTATACACATTATCTAAGTACAGCGCCTTGTAAGGTTAACGTTAAACGTTAAACACCACACAGGGTATACACATTATCTAAGTACAGCGCCTTGTAAGGTTAACGTTAAACGTTAAACACCACACAGGGTATACACATTATCTAAGTACAGCGCCTTGTAAGGTTAACGTTAAACACCACACAGGGTATACACATTATCTAAGTACAGCGCCTTGTAAGGTTAACGTTAAACACCACACAGGGTATACACATTATCTAAGTACAGCGCCTTGTAAGGTTAACGTTAAACACCACACAGGGTATACACATTATCTAAGTACAGCGCCTTGTAAGGTTAACGTTAGACGTTAAACACCACACAGGGTATACACATTATCTAAGTACAGCGCCTTGTAAGGTTAACGTTAAACGTTAAACACCACACAGGGTATACACATTATCTAAGTACAGCGCCTTGTAAGGTTAACGTTAAACGTTAAACACCACACAGGGTATACACATTATCTAAGTACAGAGCCTTGTAAGGTTAACACTAAACGTTAAACACCACACAGGGTATACACATTATCTAAGTACAGCGCCTTGTAAGGTTAACGTTAAACGTTAAACACAACACAGGGTATACACATTATCTAAGTACAGCGCCTTGTAAGGTTAACGTTAAACGTTAAACACCACACAGGGTATACACATTATCTAAGTACAGCGCCTTGTAAGGTTAACGTTAAACGTTAAACACCACACAGGGTATACACATTATTTAAGTACAGCGCCTTGTAAGGTTAACGTTAAACGTTAAACACCACACAGGGTATACACATTATCTAAGTACAGCGCCTTGTAAGGTTAACGTTAAACGTTAAACACCACACAGGGTATACACATTATCTAAGTACAGCGCCTTGTAAGGTTAACGTTATCTAAGTACAGCGCCTTGTCAGGTTAACGTTAAACGTTAAACACCACACAGGGTATACACATTATCTAAGTACAGCGCCTTGTAAGGTTAACGTTAAACGTTAAACACCACACAGGGTATACACATTATCTAAGTACAGCGCCTTGTAAGGTTAACGTTAAACACCACACAGGGTATACACATTATCTAAGTACAGCGCCTTGTAAGGTTAACGTTAAACGTTAAACACCACACAGGGTATACACATTATCTAAGTACAGCGCCTTGTAAGGTTAACGTTAAACACCACACAGGGTATACACATTATCTAAGTACAGCGCCTTGTAAGGTTAACGTTAAACGTTAAACACCACACAGGGTATACACATTATCTAAGTACAGCGCCTTGTAAGGTTAACGTTAAACACCACACAGGGTATACACATTATCTAAGTACAGCGCCTTGTAAGGTTAACGTTAAACACCACACAGGGTATACACATTATCTAAGTACAGCGCCTTGTAAGGTTAACGTTAAACTCCACACAGGGTATACACCTTATCTAAGTACAGCGCCTTGTAAGGTTAACGTTAAACGTTAAACACCACACAGGGTATACACATTATCTAAGTACAGCGCCTTGTAAGGTTAACGTTAAACGTTAAACACCACACAGGGTATACACATTATCTAAGTACAGCGCCTTGTAAGGTTAACGTTAAACGTTAAAAACCACACAGGGTATACACATTATCTAAGTACAGCGCCTTGTAAGGTTAACGTTATCTAAGTACAGCGCCTTGTCAGGTTAACGTTAAACGTTAAACACCACACAGGGTATACACATTATCTAAGTACAGCGCCTTGTAAGGTTAACGTTAAACGTTAAACACCACACAGGGTATACACATTATCTAAGTACAGCGCCTTGTAAGGTTAACGTTAAACACCACACAGGGTATACACATTATCTAAGTACAGCGCCTTGTAAGGTTAACGTTAAACACCACACAGGGTATACACATTATCTAAGTACAGCGCCTTGTAAGGTTAACGTTAAACGTTAAACACCACACAGGGTATACACATTATCTAAGTACAGCGCCTTGTAAGGTTAACGTTAAACGTTAAACACCACACAGGGTATACACATTATCTAAGTACAGCGCCTTGTAAGGTTAACGTTAAACACCACACAGGGTATACACATTATCTAAGTACAGCGCCTTGTAAGGTTAACGTTAAACACCACACAGGGTATACACATTATCTAAGTACAGCGCCTTGTAAGGTTAACGTTAAACACCACACAGGGTATACACATTATCTAAGTACAGCGCCTTGTAAGGTTAACGTTAGACGTTAAACACCACACAGGGTATACACATTATCTAAGTACAGCGCCTTGTAAGGTTAACGTTAAACGTTAAACACCACACAGGGTATACACATTATCTAAGTACAGCGCCTTGTAAGGTTAACGTTAAACGTTAAACACCACACAGGGTATACACATTATCTAAGTACAGAGCCTTGTAAGGTTAACACTAAACGTTAAACACCACACAGGGTATACACATTATCTAAGTACAGCGCCTTGTAAGGTTAACGTTAAACGTTAAACACCACACAGGGTATACACATTATCTAAGTACAGCGCCTTGTAAGGTTAACGTTAAACGTTAAACACCACACAGGGTATACACATTATCTAAGTACAGCGCCTTGTAAGGTTAACGTTAAACGTTAAACACCACACAGGGTATACACATTATTTAAGTACAGCGCCTTGTAAGGTTAACGTTAAACGTTAAACACCACACAGGGTATACACATTATCTAAGTACAGCGCCTTGTAAGGTTAACGTTAAACGTTAAACACCACACAGGGTATACACATTATCTAAGTACAGCGCCTTGTAAGGTTAACGTTATCTAAGTACAGCGCCTTGTAAGGTTAACGTTAAACGTTAAACACCACACAGGGTATACACATTATCTAAGTACAGCGCCTTGTAAGGTTAACGTTAAACGTTAAACACCACACAGGGTATACACATTATCTAAGTACAGCGCCTTGTAAGGTTAACGTTAAACACCACACAGGGTATACACCTTATCTAAGTACAGCGCCTTGTAAGGTTAACGTTAAACGTTAAACACCACACAGGGTATACACATTATCTAAGTACAGCGCCTTGTAAGGTTAACGTTAAACACCACACAGGGTATACACTTTATCTAAGTACAGCGCCTTGTAAGGTTAACGTTAAACGTTAAACACCACACAGGGTATACACATTATCTAAGTACAGCGCCTTGTAAGGTTAACGTTAAACACCACACAGGGTATACACATTATCTAAGTACAGCGCCTTGTAAGGTTAACGTTAAACACCACACAGGGTATACACATTATCTAAGTACAGCGCCTTGTAAGGTTAACGTTAAACTCCACACAGGGTATACACCTTATCTAAGTACAGCGCCTTGTAAGGTTAACGTTAAACGTTAAACACCACACAGGGTATACACATTATCTAAGTACAGCGCCTTGTAAGGTTAACGTTAAACGTTAAACACCACACAGGGTATACACATTATCTAAGTACAGCGCCTTGTAAGGTTAACGTTATCTAAGTACTGCGCCTTGTAAGGTTAACGTTAAACGTTAAACACCACACAGTGTATACACATTATCTAAGTACAGCGCCTTGTAAGGTTAACGTTAAACACCACACAGGGTATACACATTATCTAAGTACAGCGCCTTGTAAGGTTAACGTTAAACACCACACAGGGTATAATAATACATGACAAAGTCCATATTACATGACATATGATATTCTATAATCAACTGATACTACACATACTAATATGCTGTCAAATTGATCTGGATGACATCTTATCTCAGAAAACCTTAACGATATTGAAATCTGTAAAACCTGGTCTGTATACACAAAGCCAGAATGGGGTCCACATTCATTCATTCATTCTTTAATTCCTCATAAAGAGATACATAGAAATTCAAATTAATAAATACATTTCAATCATTTTCTTTTACAGTCTATGGTTTTCAAGATTGGAGAGAAAAAATAATTTGTCGCGTTCGCATCGCGGAGCGCGTGTCTGTTGATTTAGCTTTGGTCGTTGGCTGCCAGAAATGCAGCTCTCAGAAAGCGAGTGGCCATTATCTGGAAGGTTTTGGAGTCCTCATTGCTTTCCTGTTCTTGTCCAAAAATGATTTGGACAAATCCTTCATCTGATGTATTGTCTAGAATTAAAAACATTTCAATCCCACACAAGTCCAGCACGTCTGTCAGAAACCTGTCCCTCACAGAATAAGTGGCCCCACATTGTGTGACATAATGTCGGATAAGATCTGTTCGTCTTTTCCCACATTTGAGGCATATGTGATCGTTATTCTGAGGCGGATAAGTAAGTAGCTTCGACACAAATCTCGAGCAATTAAGGTCGGATGTAGATTTCGGGTTGACCCATAGCCCATGGGGATGGATATGCCGATGAACACATTTAAACCTGTCGAAATCGTTGTCTCGGTTCATTCTGTCCGTCCACAATTTTGTTTCGCGATTTCTAATGGAGAAATTTACAAACAATTTCCATGATAATTTTGATGGAAATTCAGTCTTGGTAGTAATATAGTGTTCAAATAAGTCCATGAGGTTGTATTTCTTAAGGATATCAAACATGTCGGGAATAAAACCTTTCTGTTCATGAATGTCATTATTTAGGTAGGTATATACACGCATCAGGAAGACTTTTTTGGCAAGAAATTCATTTGGTAGCTTTATAAGTCGATAGAGAAACTGAAGTTTTCGTCTGTCGATTTCTGCGCGAACACGAAAGAGACCAAGCATACTCTCCGCGATATCAGAGCGTGTACGTGCAGGGAAATTCTGTAATTTCCTGGCCGCTAAGTGTTGGAAGCGGGAGAGTTTGTCAATGTCATTTTGTCGTATATTGTTCCACGTTTCGCAACCGTACAATATGGACGGCAATACAACTTGTTTGTATAAACTGAGGTATGTTAGTGGATTTATCGTAGGGTTATGTGACCCAATGCCAAGAACAGAGAATAGTGATGCGCGTCCTTTCTTACAGCTTTTTTCAATCTTTTTGGAGCATGATACATTGTTTGAAATCGGTATTGGCAACAATCGTTACTAATACCTTCGGTAAGTGGCAACAATCTTTACTAATACCTTCGGTAAGTGGCAACAATCTTTACTAATACCTTCGGTAAGTGGCAACAATCTTTACTAATACCTTCGGTAAGTGGCAACAATCGTTACTAATACCTTCGGTAAGTGGCAACAATCGTTACTAATACCTTCGGTAGGTGGACACAATATATCCAGTTGGCTATTTAATTAATTTTCAAGCACCCAAATAGATGTGTCACTCCCTTTTTCATATTGAAAAGTGGTAATAATATATTTAAGATGTGCAATATGGACAGTGGCCAATGTTTAATATCACAATGAAAACTTAACTTTCTGATACGATCCATGCAGTATTTCGTTCTCTTTGCCAACAATCACAATGGATTTGTAGAAGAAACTCTCAATCACAATGGATTTGTAGAAGAAACTCTCCTTTTAAGAACATGGGTAGTACCAGTAACAACAGGTACACTATCACCAACAGGTACACTATCACCAACAGGTATACTATCACGCACAACGAAACACTGATCGATCCGCAGCTCACAAAAAAAGTTATCAATGTGATCACTATGACGACATCCTTTAGAACCATGGTGATCAGAAGATAAAAATTGTGTTTGTTGTCACTGTCCTTCCTTCCTATCCACTGTAGTAAAGAATATTCTGAATGTTAGACAGGAATATACAAATGTTTAGATGCATTATTTGTTAAAATATAGAAGCTGCAGCTAGAGTTTAGAATGATATCTGTTGTAGGTGACATTCCACGGACATGACTTTTCTTATGATGTCACCAATGAAATAAGGTCGCAGTTACAACGTCTAGATGTTTTAAAGACCAACCAACCAATTGTTTTCCCATAGACCTTAGTGTTAACGTTTTGGATTATTTCATTCAAATTCTTGAATTGAATATGACGATTATGGTTTATAACAAAAGTTTAGGGTCTGATATAACACCTAATCAAAAAAAAAAAGTTGGGTCCTTCAGCTCAAATTTTCTCCAGGGTAGCCATTTTGAAAATAGGTGAATTTCGCAGTAAAAATTCTCAAAAATCTTAAATGTTTACCTGTTTACTATTATTACGTGAACTTTTGGGAAAAAAACCAATCGGACTTAAGAAATTTATATCAACATTTCTTACTGATAGTTACCTATCAGGCTACATATCTATTTTCTCACTTCATAACATACTGGCCAATCAGTGGCTGCCAGACATTTTATCCTTGGCTCAACGTTCTATACACAGGGGCTGTTTCAAAAATATATTTTTTTCAATTGGTTGGTTGTTCCCTATAGACTTAGTCCCTAAAATGTTGGCACGCTTTGTTAAAGAGGATATACTGACAGAATTTGAAGCCAGGTCAGACATGTACAGAATTGGCGTGTGTTGTAATCTTAATCAAATACGTAGGTAGTTTTATAGAGCAGTCATTGGTATCGATTGTACATGTCTATTTGTGATACGTCCTGGAGGCATGGATTACAAACCAACATCTAGCAGATTGACAATGACCATGCACTCTTACGTCACATTATTCTAACAATATCAGCTGCTCATGATTTTCGAACGGGACTGGGCTGTGCGCAGGGTTAAGAAAGAATATGATCTATGTACAAGACAGGGCAGTACATAGATTTATGGGAGGACATGGCCTACTCGTCAGGGAGGAGCCTGGTCTCGGATATATTTCTAAGCTGTATATAGAATTAGGGGAGGGCATTGTTTGACCTCAGATATAAACTGAGGCTGTATACAAAGTTAGGGAAGGGCGTTGTTTGACCTCGGATATAAACTTAGGCTGTATACAGAGTTACGGGAGGGCATTGTTTGACCTCAGATATAAACTTAGGCTGTATACATAGTTAAGGAAGATACTCGGTTACACACCGGAACAGTTTATAGTGTTAATATAATGGCTTTTCCACAGATAGACACTGGTAGACTGGAAAGAGTCGTAATGCTCTACACAAGTGAGTCGGGAACCTTTGTGTCATCCGACAAGCAACTTCTTAAAATGTATAAGTTTCGTTTAAATTGTTGGCTTTTTCAACGAATTTTACTGACAGCCTTCAAAATCCACAATATGAAGCAAGGAGGCAGTGTGTTTACACCCGCAACTCAAATGACTCAAATTGAAATGCGTTAATTTCCTTTAAAAATGATACCTTTATCTGATATTTTGTCAGGTGTCCTTTAACCATTGTCATTCTGTAGTCGTCGGGGGATAGAGAGATATAAACCCTGAGCATTATCAGGTGTGACATGTGGGACCAGATTCGCTGAAATTCCCGGAACAGATTGTCCGTATTCTTAACCTGTGAAGGAACTCTTGTAATGCTTTTGTCCGATGTACCGGAGCATTATATTGCTGGAATAAGTATTACCAGATGTGGAAATGGCGAATTATAGCAGGCCGTTTATTCTGATAAAGAATTTCCAGATATTTGGAATCATCTATGTTGACTTCTACATGGATTAGTATTGCAACACCGTTCCATTTCATACAACTCATTTTTATAACCTTGACGCATTGCTTAAATAATTGGTCGTTTCGTAACAAAATTAGGCCTCCAACTTTCACTTTTTTACGCCATACTTCTGAAGGTGGTGATGTACGTCATACTTCTGAAGGTGGTGATGTACGTCATACTTCTGAAGGTGGTGATGTACGTCATACTTCTGAAGGTGGTGATGTACGTCATACTTCTGAAGGTGGTGATGTACGTCATACTTCTGAAGGTGGTGATGTACGTCATACTTCTGAAGGTGGTGATGTACGTCATACTTCTGAAGGTGGTGATGTACGTCATACTTCTGAAGGTGGTGATGTACGTCATACTGCTGAAGGTGGTGATGTACGTCATACTTCTGACGGTGGTGATGTACGTTAGCTTGGTCTGAAGTACACCTGCTGTCATTTTAGATGTCCGTTCGTTTTAACGTTTTCGGTGACTATAACTGTGAGCGGTGACTTCCGAAGGTCCGCCACTTCGTCGTCTGATGATTTTTTTAACGTTTTAGGTGACTATAACTGTGAGTGATGACTTCCGAAGGTCTGCCACTTCGTCGTCTGATGGTTCGCTTGTCTAACTGGAAACTCTCAACAGTACATCTATTACTTGTGGTATCTTTCTGACTTTCCGTCCTGTGATATCAATCTCCAAGTAACTCCTCCTCCGTCCGTTGTTAATCCCTGATCTTTTCTAAACATCTACATTTCACACGCGAATTCTATTAATAAGTGCAGACAAAACCTTCACCTCACCTTTGACGTCACGTGACTGTGGGAAGGAAGAAATAGGTATGGGGAATTCCAATGTTATCTAGAGCCCGTAATGACTCCTGGTTTTTTTTAGTTAAAAGTGTAAGTTATATATTAAAATATAAGCAGGCCGCCATCTTGAACACATTTATTGCATCACACAATGACGTAAGATATCTAAAATGGTTGGCATTTGTACTGATTGTTATGTTGTGTGGCATTTGTACTGATTGTGATGAAATGTTAACCCACCAGCTGTATGCGATTTGCATTTGAATGCTGCTGCACAAGTAACAGGAGAATCCCCAGATGTTTATTTTCTAAATCAACCACATACGTAGCTAATTTCAAGGCGTACAATCAAAGTTTTTTTCTGGGGAATATTTTCTAGTGAGATAATTATGTCGACCGTATAACATCTTTCCATGCACTTCACCAACCTGTATGACACCTGCCTGAAACCACGTGGTTTTCCGTCAGCAGTCGACATGGAAATGGTGATAATCACCTGTGGCATGTAAACATCGTAAGGGAAGTGTCCATCAAAAAGTGTCTCATTCCGGGGACTACATGCAAACAAGATTCGATGACTTGTTCCCTGGTTATAGTAGTTAATTCACTAAAAACGTATGAATATTAACATTCCATCCGATCCCGGCTATCTGTGAGGTACAACGTTGTAATACGAGATTACTCGGTATGTATCTACAATAAGAAGACAAACTGTAGGCGAGCAAGCATGTATGGGCATCTTTCTGACTACCTCATTATCCAGCTAAACAGCATGAAGTTTATCAAGAATTGAAAGATATGCCGTGGAAATCACGCTCAGTATGTGTGTAGTTGACTCGGAAACCCGAGTTATATAGATACCGTAGCTTATGAGATAAAGATTTTTTTCCCAAAAAGTTTCCGAATAAAAACGTTGGAAGTAATTAATTCGAGAGAAAAGAATCACGTGTTAATAAAATTACGGGTTAGTAATTGCGAGTCGAGGATAAAAAGCATATGCTCATTTTTTAGGTAATACACATGTATTATTAAATTATGTAATAAAAATAAGCAAGTCATTATAAATGTTATGATTTCACAATGTCTTTTACGTTTCCCTCTTATTTTCATATTATCCAATATCCAGAGAATACGAACATAATTGAATCCCTTCTTCATGTAAATATTTGTTTTGGCACATTGGTATCCCTCCGACACCTGCTACACGATTGGTCCCTAGCCATCGTCCTTGACTAAACGGCGTATTCACTATTCGGCATTAACTGTAGCAATCATAACACTTATTTTAAGGTGATACTCATTGGTTTGCTGTCTGTACTTTTTCGAGGTAAAGCTATACAACACTGTCTACTAGATCGTTAAATCACTAGTCTGTACGAACAGATTGCTTCCTTATTTCTCAGATTTCATGATTGACAAGGAGGTTCATGACCTAATAGTCGACTAGAGGCGCTAAAAGACATAGATCTATTGGCCAAGGTAGGCCCCAAACCACAAAGACCTCATGACCGGCCCGGTGCTCCAAAACTTAGATACCTCAAGGCTGACCGTAGGCGTTAAAAGACATACATGTAGACCAAGTGGCCGACCGTAAGCTCGAAAACACAGACTCCAGGACCGACTGGAGGCTCCAAAACACATAGATATCGTGGCTGATCGGAGACGCTTAAAAGACCTAGACCTAATGGCCGACCGTAAGCTCCAAATACCCAGACCTCATGGTCGATCCGAGGCTCTAAAGCACAGACACCATAGCTTATCGGAGACGCTTAAAAGACAAAGACCTAATGATCGACCACAAGCTCCAACACACTCAGACTTCATGTCCGACCCGTGGCTATGAAACGCGACCGTAGGCGCCTTAAAAATAAAGAGCTCGCAGTCGATCAGTGGGAACAAAAAGACAGACTTCGCAGTCGATCAAGCTGGTTAAAATACACACACCTCATACTGAACCAGGAACGCAAAAGCGTTCAAATTTGAAAACAGATACATAGATTGAAAAGAAAGAATTTTTTTTTTTAATAAAGCGAACGTTGACGCAATTAATGCTTTTGATACACTCAGTTGTAGTTAACATCTTCACTATGGTTACTTCACGGCTTCCTCCATTGACATATGACGTGGCATTTTTGCCGATTTTGGTTTTATAACATTCTTTCCAGATGACCACATTTTTGAGCAATGGTATTGCTCAAAGAAGATGTTGGCAGGTATCTACAAGGTGATTTAAATAGATTAAATTGCATTGTCCAAAATGATAAATAGTTGAGAGTAAATTTCTTGTCACCATCTGTAAGGTAAAGGACACCACTAACCCCACTCAAACTGTCACTACACACGTATGTACGGATGCTCTACCGGTACTGTACTTCAGATGGATGTTTGGCCCCACGCATCATTGACTATTTATTAATTCACGAAAATGCTGTATGATGCAGCTTATATTCATTATGTAACATTATTGATCTGATACAAATAGTCCAGTCTTGTACTCAAATAAGAGCCCTAACATCAATCATTGTTTTAGTAACTCGGGAAAATTTTCTTTTGGCCATCAAACCATTTAAGAAAATAAGGGAAATTGCCTGACCATTTTTAAAGTGTTATATCTGACATGAAATATGGATGTTTTAGCTATATAGCGATACCAATTTAAATGCGGTACAGATTCGCCAAAGTATTTAACTATTAAAATGAGCGTTGAAATAAACATTTTTTGCCTTTTGTGTTGACCTTTTTAAGTGCTAAAAATAATATGACTTGCTCTCAGTGTGGACATTTTCTCGAACACGATGAAACTGTTATTAACGTCCTCACATTGACAACAATAAACAGAACTAGTTCTAGGAATACGAATTACACACGAACTCTACAGGAAGAACAGGAAAATCAAAGATGGCGTTGCTGTGTAAACGTAACCCACCAAAATGTGTTTATGACATCCATATTGTGTTTAATGAATATGTTGATTTTGGAAATTTTATACTGTAAGCATAGATAATATCTCGTTCGCAAAGATTAACCGATAAAATCTTGACGTAGATAGTCATTGCTTGGCTTGTATTTCCTCTTGTCTTTTCCTTAGTGGATATCAAATATGTCTTAGTGGATATCACAGAGGCCTTAGTGGATAGCAAAGAGGCCTTAGTGGATAGCAAAGAGGCCTTAGTGGATATCAAAGACACCTTAGTGGATAGCAAAGATGCCTTAGTGGATAGCAAAGATACCTTAGTGGATAGTAAAGAGACCTTAGTGGATACCAAAGAGACCTTAGTGGATATCAAAGAGGCCTTAGTGGATATCAAAGATACCTAAGTGGATATCAAAGAGGCCTAAGTGGATAGCAAAGATGCCTTAGTGGATAGCAAAGAGACCTTAGTGGATATCAAAGAGGCCTTCGTGGATATCAAAGAGGCCTTAGTGGATACCAAAGAGGCCTTAGTGGATAGCAAAGATACATTAGTGGATAGCAAAGAGGCCTTAGTGGATAGCAAAGAGGCCTTAGTGGATATCAAAGATGCCTTAGTGGATATCACAGAGGCCTTAGTAGATAAAAAAGAGGCCTTAGTGGATAGCAGAGACCTTAGTGGATATCAAAGAGGCCTTAGTGGATATCACAGAGGCCTTAGTGGATATCAAAGAGACCTTAGTGGATATCAAAGAGGCCTTAGTGGATAGCAAAGAGACCTTAGTGGATACCAAAGACACCTTAGTGGATATCAAAAAGGCCTTAGTGGATATCAAATAGGCCTTAGTGGATATCAAAGAGACCTAAGTGGATATCAAAGAGGCCTTAGTGGATATCAAATAGGCCTTAGTGGATATCAAAGAGACCTAAGTGGATATCAAAGAGGCCTTCGTGGATAGCAAAGATAACTTAGTGGATACCAAAGAGGCCTTAGTGGATATCAAAGATAACTTAGTGGATACCAAAGAGACCTAAGTGGATATCAAAGAGGCCTTAGTGGATATCAAATAGGCCTTAGTGGATATCAAAGAGACCTAAGTGAATATCAAAGAGGCCTTCGTGGATAGCAAAGATAACTTAGTGGATACCAAAGAGGCCTTAGTGGATATCAAAGACACCTTAGTGGATATCAAAGAGGCCTTAGTGGATAGCAAAGAGACCTTAGTGGATACCAAAGACACCTTAGTGGATATCAAAGAGGCCTTAGTGGATATCAAATAGGCCTTAGTGGATATCAAAGAGGCCTTAGTGGATATCAAAGAGGCCTAAGTGGATAGCAAAGATGCCTAAGTGGATATCAAAGAAACCTTAGTGGATAGCAAAGAGGCTTTAGTGGATAGCAAAGAGACCTTAGTGGATATCAAAGAGGCTTTAGTGGATATCAAAGAGGCCTTAGTGGATATCAAAGATCCAGGCATATTACCCTTTATGTGATCGGGTACAAAGATGACATTTAACATCATACAAATTAGAAGCCAATGAGAATTGTCGGATAATGTTTTGTGCTTACGTTCCTGTCATGTTTCTGTGATAGGGTAACAGTTTACAGGGACCTTGTCCATATTGCTCCCGAATCATCAAGAGCCTGTCGTCCAAAAACACCCACATGTATTTGTAGCAACCTGTACGATGCTCTACTTCGTGCTCCCCACCAAAGGTGTATGACAAAGTTCATTTCTTTTATCAAAAAAACTATCAAAACAATGCCGTATGTTGTCAAAGGGTCTTATTTTCTCAAGAATTTGATTCGCTGAAAATTATGAGCCCAGATATGTTAATATTGCAAAATGAATATAAATCACAATCTTAAGGACAAATAATGTTCACATTTGGAGACACATTTTAAGCTTGGTCAACATTTCAGAAAATTCATGAACCCTGTCATCTTAACGACAAATTGCAGGAAGATCTATCTTTAGAAAAATCCAATAAACACTGAACTACATAAGTGATTGATTATTGAACACACACAAAAATATTTTCAAATCTATTCAACAGTCCTCAGTTAAGGATGATGTTGAACTTAGCTATATAGCTAGATGTTATGAAATAACTGTGTATGCAATCTTAATGACAACAATTGTGGTATCTTTATTCAGATGTGTTTACAAATATTTTTTATGTCTTTAAATTTTTTTTAATGGTATTGAACACAATGTCGAAAAAGGACGACGACAATTTCAGAAAAATCAGCGATTGGTAAATTTGCAAATTGCAGGAAGGTCTAATTTTGGAAAACAAACCCCAATATTTATATGGACTATGTTAGTGTTTATACATTAGACACAAACATTGTTTTCAACTCTATTCAGAAACCTGTTTCGTAAGCCTGATGCAAATTTTGACGCTACCTGAGTAGTTCATCATTTTAAAAATGTTCAAGTTCCTTTATGGATTAGAATTGAACAACTACTTCCGGTTATAGCACACGAACATGTGTTTGATATTATTAAATACATTGCGTTGATTGACTGTAGTGAACAATTTGACAAAATCGAAAAAGTCAAATTTTAATATGCACAGTGTCTTGAATATGCACGTACAACAGGACGATGTTAGTGAACTATTCTTTGATTATAGTTTTCAATGGTTACACATTTTGTAAATGATCAAATACATTTAAAAGTATTTTCTCATAAATGTGTATCACATAAATCGTATATATAGGGTAGGCATGAAAATGTTTGAATATCGTTATGCTTGGTCAAATGACATTGTTTGAATATCGGTATGCTTGGTGAAATAACAATGTTTGAATATCGGTATGCTTGGTCAAATAACAATGTTTGAATATCGGTATGCTTGGTGAAATGACAATGTTTGAATATCGGTATGCTTGGTCAAATAACAATGTTTGAATATCGGTATGCTTGGTCAAATAACAATGTTTGATGACCATGTTTGAATATCGGTATTCTTGGTGAAATGACAATGTTTAAATATTGGTATGCTTGGTCAAATGGCAATGTCAATGTAGATGGTAATACAATTATTGCTTTGACGACATCAAGGCATCACATGTATGTATGTACTGAATAAAATTATATTGCATATATTAGTAAAGGGCCAAGAAAAATACAATCAATTATTATCACCAATCTGAGGTAATATTTAGGGTAAGTTTGTAGCTTCCTATTATAGCTCTACTGTATGTAAACTATAAAATTGTCAAAACGATAATGAAGTTGTGCTGATTTTGTCAGAAGAACATATCGTAATAATAAATATCAAATGTATGTAAGCGTACAACAACATTGTCTAGTAATATGGCATTGCTTAACATGCTTGGAATATCTCCTCCTGTGTTGACACATCCATCATGATAATTGTTGGTGTAATTGTGAGTTAATTATGAAACAGTTAATATGTATTCCAATGGAATCGAATGGAGTCTTATTGAATACTCATATTGGCACAGATCATGTAACACTATGGCCTGTATAGATCATGTAACACTATGGCCTGTATAGATCATGTAACACTATGTATAGATCATGTAACACTATGGCCTGTATAGATCATGTAACACTATGTATAGATCATGTAACACTATGTATAGATCATGTAACACTATGTATAGATCATGTAACACTATGTATAGATCATGTAACACTATGGCCTGTATAGATCATGTAACACTATGCATAGATCATGTAACACTATGTATAGATCATGTAACACTATGGCCTGTATAGATCATGTAACACTATGTATAGATCATGTAACACTTTGACCTGTATAGATCATGTAACACTATGTATAGATCATGTAACACTATGTATAGATCATGTAACACTATGTATAGATCATGTAACACTATGTATAGATCATGTAACACTATGGTCTGTATAGATCATGTAACACTATGGCCTGTATAGATCATGTAACACTATGTATAGATCATGTAACACTATGTATAGATCATGTAACACTATGTATAGATCATGTAACACTATGTATAGATCATGTAACACTATCTATAGATCATGTAACACTATGGCCTGTATAGATCATGTAACACTATGTATAGATCATGTAACACTATGTATAGATCATGTAACACTATGGCCTGTATAGATCATGTAACACTATGGCCTGTATAGATCATGTAACAATATGTATAGATCATGTAACACTATGGCCTGTATATATCATGTAACACTATGGCCTGTATAGATCATGTAACACTATGGCCTGTATAGATCATGCAACACTATGTATAGATCATGTAACACTATGGCCTGTATATATCATGTAACACTATGTATAGATCATGTAACACTATGTATAGATCATGTAACACTATGTATATATCATGTAACACTATGTATAGATCATGTAACACTATGTATAGATCATGTAACACTATGGCCTGTATAGATCATGTAACACTATAGTCTGTATAGATCATGTAACACTATGGCCTGTATAGATCATGTAACACTATGGCCTGTATAGATCATGCAACACTATGTATAGATCATGTAACACTATGGCCTGTATATATCATGTAACACTATGTATAGATCATGTAACACTATGTATAGATCATGTAACACTATGGCCTGTATAGATCATGTAACACTATGGCCTGTATAGATCATGTAACACTATAGTCTGTATAGATAATGTAACACTATGTATAGATCATGTAACACTATGGCCTGTATAGATCATGTAACACTATGTATAGATCATGTAACACTATGTATAGATCATGTAACACTATGTATAGATCATGTAACACTATGACCTGTATA
The DNA here is from genome assembly GCF_902652985.1 of Pecten maximus. Classification (NCBI taxonomy): domain Eukaryota; kingdom Metazoa; phylum Mollusca; class Bivalvia; order Pectinida; family Pectinidae; genus Pecten; species Pecten maximus. Next base: position 369,782 of record NC_047023.1, on the reverse strand, counting down.
GATCATGTAACACTATGTATAGATCATGTAACACTATGTATAGATCATGTAACACTATGTATAGATCATGTAACACTATGTATAGATCATGTAACACTATGTATAGATCATGTAACACTATGGCCTGTATAGATCATGTAACACTATGGCCTGTATAGATCATGTAACACTATGGCCTGTATAGATCATGTAACACTATGTATAGATCATGTAACACTATGTATAGATCATGTAACACTATGTATAGATCATGTAACACTATGTATAGATCATGTAACACTATGTATAGATCATGTAACACTTTGTATAGATCATGTAACACTATGGCCTGTATAGATCATGTAACACTATGGCCTGTATAGATCATGTAACACTATGTATAGATCATGTAACACTATGTATAGATCATGTAACACTATGTATAGATCATGTAACACTATGGCCTGTATAGATCATGTAACACTATGGCCTGTATAGATCATGTAACATTATGTATAGATCATGTAACACTATGTATAGATCATGTAACACTATGGCCTGTATAGATCATGTAACACTATGGCCTGTATAGATCATGTAACACTATGGCCTGTATAGATCATGTAACACTATGTATAGATCATGTAACACTATGTATAGATCATGTAACACTATGTATGGGTTCATGTAACACTATGGTCTGTATAGATCATGTAACACTATGTATAGATCATGTAACACTATGTATAGATCATGTAACACTATGTATAGATCATGTAACACTATGTATAGATCATGTAACACTATGGCCTGTATAGATCATGTAACACTATGCATAGATCATGTAACACTATGTATAGATCATGTAACACTATGTATAGATCATGTAACACTATGTATAGATCATGTAACACTATGTATAGATCATGTAACACTATGTATAGATCATGTAACACTATGTATAGATCATGTAACACTATGTATAGATCATGTAACACTATGTATAGATCATGTAACACTATGTATAGATCATGTAACAGTATGTCCTGTATAGATGAATTATCAGGTTACCATTAACATCGAACTTTCTGATTTAGTATATCAACACAATGCACTAAATAGTATCACATTGATGCTGTTGTATAAAAACCGGAAGTGGGTTATGACTTCCATGACATTGAATCATCTAAATGCATATAAACACTGAAATATTTCGTGTTTGAAATTGCATAACTTAATCATTTTACAAAATTTTGCTATCTAGTTTAGCTGGAATTTACGATGAACTTAAATTACAACTATATGAAGAAAAAAAATCAATTGAATCACTGTGGTTTTGTGTTTAATAACATCACATGAACATAGTGCTAAGTAGTCATATAATATATTAAGAAATTCACCCCATTAAAATTGTATGACTAATTTACCAATTCTTGATTTTACTTCAGTTTTTACCATCATCACTCAAAATAACAAAAAAAAAAAACTATTTGGTGTACAAAAACCGGAAATAAATGTAACGCATAAACGAAGACAAGATGAGAATATGCATAAAAATACTGAAATGTTTGTTATTGAAATTGCATAACTCAATCATTTCACAACATCTACATCGAACTTGACTGCTGATCATATGAACAGATTTGAAAATAAATTTCTTTGGCTTTTTTAGTTTAAATATTAAATACGAACATAGTCCTGTAAATATTGGATTTTTCTAAAAATATAACTTCCGTAATATGTGTTATAACAATATAATAGACCTTCCCTCAATATGTGTTATAACAATATAATAGACCTTCCCGCAATATGTGTTATAACAATATAATAGACCTTCCCGCAATATGTGTTATAACAATATAATAGACCTTCCCGCAATATGTGTTATAACAATATATTAGACCTTCCCGCAATATGTGTTATAATAATATAATAGACCTTCCGTAATATGTGTTATAACAATATAATAGACCTTCCCGCAATATGTGTTTTAACAATATATTAGACCTTCCCGCAATATGTGTTATAATAATATAATAGACCTTCCGTAATATGTGTTATAACAATATAATAGACCTTCCGTAATATGTGTTATAACAATATAATAGACCTTCCGTAATATGTGTTATAACAATATAATAGACCTTCCCGCAATATGTGTTTTAACAATATATTAGACCTTCCCGCAATATGTGTTATAATAATATAATAGACCTTCCCTCAATATGTGTTATAACAATATAATAGACCTTCCCGCAATATGTGTTATAACAATATAATAGACCTTTCCGCAATATGTGTTATATAGAGGATCTGTCATGAGTTTCCCTTCATATTAGATTTATGATACGAGTTTTGAATTTTTTTATTTTTGCGAGCCTCTGGCGAGCAAAAATAAAAAAATTCTAAACGAGTATCATCAATCTAATATGAAGGGAAACGAATGACAGATTCTTTTTATCATATGACGTTTTCTTTCATCGTTCCCCATCAAAAACTGATTTTCTCTTTTGCCTCGAATCGTCACATCTCAACCAAATCACCCGAACCTTCGAAGTAGGTCAATTATACCGACGAGAGAAGAAATAGTTCTAACACAACTGACGCTTGAAAAGGATTCATTTTATTAAATACACGTCTCAAAACAAAATTTCAGCATTTTTTCATTTAATCTATAATAGATAAATTGTCCTTGGTGTTTAATACAATGAGGAAAATATTTTAGTTTGAAAGTTCATGAGCGACTGTTTTTGATGTGACGAAGCCGTGACGTCACTTGGCGCGATAATGGAGGCTTCGTTGTACAAATGTCTATTCGCTGTCGCTGTCGTACAGAACCATTGTACGGCGCCTTTTCACTGCTTTGTGTTTATCCTCGTCCTCGCGGGAGTTTATGGAGATGTGAAATGTTCCACCGTGAATATTCCCACTGAACATTGTGTTCAGACTGCCGTGAAAAGCGACTTTGGATGCCGATTTGTGGCAGTGTTGTTTGTTTTGACATTACACGTGTTTGTCGACGACAGTGTCAGCATGTTATTCTGAGTAACCGTTGAAGGCAAGTTGTAACAAACTACATTGCCGTTTTTCATGAGGATTTTATTAAATAATGTTATTATTTGTTTATTTGAAAAGAATCTAGACTAGATATGTCTCATCGGACAACGCAACCGCAATTTTCTATCGGAGTTGAAATATGTTACTAGACTAGGGGTCATAAAATAGATGTTTGCCAGGCCTAATTTAACATCTTATAGTATAAATATAATTAAAAAACTTAGGATGTTTACATCTTGGATTTTATCTTTGATTGTACAATATGTTATGTTAATAGACCAATTTGTCGTTCAGTTGATTTTTTTTCAAAGTTTACAAGCACTAGTCGCCATTTTTACGAGTCGTAGTAAAAAGAAGTAGGTCGTTCCCACGCGTATGAATACAGTTCTCACGGAACCAGCCAATCAGCGTAGCGAAAGGTGTTATTACACTAGTGTCATAAAGAAAATTTATGTGATGGGTTTATGACACCGTATATAACGGTAGTCATATGATAAAACAATATAATAGACCTTCCTGCAATATGTGTTATAACAATATAATAGACCTTCCATAATATGTGTTATAACAATATAATAGACCTTCCGTAATATGTGTTATAACAATATAATAGACCTTCCCGCAATATGTGTTATAACAATATAATAGACCTTTCGTTATATGTGTTATAACAATATAATAGACCTTCCGTAATATGTGTTATAACAATATAATAGACCTTCCCGCAATATGTGTTATAACAATATAATAGACCTTCCCGTAATATGTGTTATAACAATATAATAGACCTTCCCGCAATATATGTTATAACAATATAATAGACCTTCCTTAATATGTGTTATAACAATATAATAGACCTTCCCGCAATATGTGTTATAACAATATAATAGACCTTCCCGTAATATGTGTTATAACAATATAATAGACCTTCCCGCAATATGTGTTATAGCAATATAATAGACCTTCTGTAATATGTGTTATAGCAATATAACAGACCTTCCCGCAATATGTGTTATAACAATATAATAGACCTTCCCGTAATATGTGTTTTAAAAAAATATAATAGACCTTCCCGCAATATGTGTTTTAACAATATATTAGACCTTCCCGCAATATGTGTTATAATAATATAATAGACCTTCCGTAATATGTGTTATAACAATATAATAGACCTTCCCGCAATATGTGTTATAACAATATAATAGACCTTCCGTAATATGTGTTATAACAATATAATAGACCTTCCCGTAATATGTGTTATAACAATATAATAGACCTTCCCGCAATATATGTTATAACAATATAATAGACCTTCCGTAATATGTGTTATAACAATATAATAGACCTTCCCGTAATATGTGTTATAACAATATAATAGACCTTCCCGCAATATGTGTTATAACAATATAATAGACCTTCCCGCAATATGTGTTATAACAATATAATAGACCTTCCGTAATATGTGTTATAACAATATAATAGACCTTCCCGTAATATGTGTTATAACAATATAATAGACCTTCCCGCAATATGTGTTATAACAATATAATAGACCTTTCGTTATATGTGTTATAACAATATAATAGACGTTTACTTCTAAACATGTGCCTTGAACTTTAAACATATTTTGTCTTTAAGTTTATACTACATGTATATATTAAACGTTCAATGTTTACCTACAAAATTGAACTCAAAATTTGCAGCAAATCTGAGTCTTGAGAATATAAGATCGTTTGACAGCATACGGTATTGTTTTGATTGCTTTTCCGTAAAACGTGAACCCTGTCATATAACTGTGGTTGGCGACACTAAACAGGCCTCTGGGACCTTTTGAATTATTTTAACACACTCATTGGTTTTTGCTAAGGTTTCTACGAATAAAACCTTGTTTGGGTTGTTCCCGTAAAAGGTTCTGTATACTTTTCACATCTTTATTCGTTCGAGAACATTTTTGTTTATTCTAGAAATAAAATAAATTGGGTGCGGACACGGTGACCTATCTTGATTGTTATATCTAATAAGGATGTATGCCCAAGTGCGACCTTCTCTTGCCATTTTCTTGGTCAATGTATGTGCTACTTATAATAAGCAATATGGATCGCACTCGGCATAAAGATACGTTTGTATTTTATTACTTTATTTCCAAACTGGAACGATGGTAAGCAATGGTAAGCAATGGTAAGCAATGCACCAAACTATGCCTTTATATATGCCATGAAAAACTATCTGTAGGCGTGATTTTATCGCGATATTTAAGTTGCACAATAAACCTCGTTTTATACTAATTCCTACCCTTCCACGTTATCTGTGTCACTAAAACGAGATTCTTATTCCACAGTAAACACGATGATATAATGCAGAACGTAAAATTAAAGAAACAGCCGAGCTTTATTGATGTGATATCATTGTTTTATCGTTTTAAAAGCATTGGATCTATACTGAACCTAATCACAAATTTCATCTATCTGCATTATTTATATGTCTTTAGATTTTGTTTCTCGTCATGGCCAAATGATAACAGATCCCTAGATTACCCCGCTTATTTTGTCACTATTAAAGTCTCCTCTTTCGTCATAACTGACATAAACCATCTGATAGCTGTTTTTATTTGTTTTTGAGGAATGTGTGGCACCGCAGAGGAAATAAATATTTGGACAAACATTCTCGATTTTACGTATTGATACATGCATACTACGCAAATCCAGTGTATGTCCAAATTAACGAGGGCTTGTGATTTGCCAGAAATTCAAACGGGAACTGAACCCATTCGAAGCTTTAAGCTAAGATTGAAGTTACTATTTACTGTTTTGATTAAAAGTATGGAAGACGAAATCAGCCGGTACAGATACAAGCTGATCAAACATCAGCCGGTACAGATAAAAGCTGATTAAACATCAGCCGGTACAGATACAAGCTGATCAAACATCAGCCGGTACAGATACAAGCTGATCAAACATCAGCCGGTACAGATACAAGCTGATCAAACATCAGCCGGTACAGATACAATCTGATCAAACATCAGCCGGTACAGATACAATCTGATCAAACATCAGCCGGTACAGATACAATCTGATCAAACATCAGCCGGTACAGATACAAGCTGATCAAACATCAGCCGGTACAGATACAAGCTGATCAAACAAATATGTAGACACCATGTGTATCGCCCGGTAGTCAGTAGAGATAGATAGTAGACACCATGTGTATCGCCCGGTAGTCAGTAGAGATAGATAGTAGACATCATGTGTATCGCCCGGTAGTCAGTAGAGATAGATATAGCAATGTCGTATCCTGTAATACAAACCCTGTCCAGCAGCCTCAGCATTATTAGGATAGTTAACATCACTCGACACATGATTGTATTACAAACTGTCACTGTTAATCACCAGTCACCCCTTAATTACTAGACAGTTAAGGGGCCGGTACACATGTTTGTGTACCGACGAGTCACAAAGCCACTCGTCAATACGAGTAGCAATCATCGGGGAATTTTCTTCATCATTTTCTCTATTAGACAATTACCCCCACCTGATATCGTCAATCAACTGTGATACACTTTCGGAGAGATTTCCGTACAAATATACACTTCAACACTCCCACACCTACACCCAACCTGTTTTCAACATCTTTGTAGTATTCTGTGTAGACATAGAATGTCTCGATTTTATTCCTCCCCTGGGGTAGTGCTGTCTCCATCTCCTTATACGCTCCTACATCCCTCCGATTTACGTGTCAGAGATTGACAACTCATAATACAGTCTCCATCTGATCTCGGTATCGTGTCCGGTCCTGTGTGCTCGATTGACCTGCCTCTGACTAGTGGTCAATACTCTGGGTGCACCAGACATGTAACTACCGTCACCCAGTCAGGACAGCACGTGACCAAGTCCAGTTTAGTCAGCTTCTTTTACACACTTTTATTTAACTGAACGTACCGTACTTTCATGTTTTACAGATTATGTCTGTCAAACCAAAGCTGATCTGAAATTTGGTTAGGATAAAACCTGATATCCATTTTCTTTCATCGTTCACATACTTCTTATTTTACAAGACCAATATTTCTAGACCCCAGAGGCTATATGATGTTATCTGTCAACCCCCTAGGGTATGACAGATAGCACGTGCTTACAACGATAAAATGACGTCATGTCGACAATTAATTCACGTCACGTGAACTGTTCTGTGAATTATTTGATTGATATACGATTAATAGAATCCCGAGTAAAAACGTATATAAATGTGATTGGAGAAAAATTACCACCCCTACCCTGAGGGCGTGATAGAAACATGTTAATGAAGTGATATTCCTCAATGAAAGAGAATATTTATCAATCAACAGTGTTATGGAAGAAGTTGGTGAGCATTGAGAAAATCTGACAAGTCGAACACAGTTCCTGTGGAATGTTACGTCACAACAAGACAATAAGTATACAATACCTACGTCAATAGAGGACAATAAGAGGTTCACAGACGTTTACTTCTTATTCCAGTAAGGTTAAGCAGGTTAATAAAAATGGATAAAATCTCTTATCGAAACATAAAATATTCATGGAAGTGCTTGTCTTCTACTTAGAAATGAATAAGATATATTATGCATTGAACTGTTCTTAATCTCGACTATGTTTTACTCAGATGGCTGGGTGTACTGATTTACTATAAAACCGTAATTGAGTCCATGTTTAATATCAATCCCTAAAAATGGTGTCGGTATACAAAGATTAATCGACTTACGGAAAAATACAACCAAGCAATGTATAAACTTCGTGTGCCTGTTACGTCGGCATTTATACCCCAGCGCAGCATACACTCCACTCCATTGCTATCTTGCTATGAATTGGTTACATTCTGAAATACAATTATACAATTGTAGTACATGTAATACTCATTAGAGTAATTGTACAAATTAAATGGTACGTTATCTAAATATTCCCTGTTGCTAATGACGGAGAACAGGCGGGTGTCGTCGTGACCTAGATTTGTATATGGCGGGTGTCGTCGTGACCTAGATTTGTATGGCGTGTGTCGTCGTGACCTAGATTTGTATGGCGGGTGTCGTCATGACCTAGATTTGTATGGCGGGTGTCGTCGTGACCTAGATTTGTATCGCGGGTGTCGTCGTGACCTAGATTTGTATCGCGGGTGTCGTCGTGACCTAGATTTGTATCGCGGGTGTCGTCGTGACCTAGGTTCACTTGGCGGGTGTCGTCGATGAAGTAGAACATGCTTACTCTCTCCAGAGAACCTCATATTACTCTGGTACTGTTTTCGGGAGTCTCCAAGCAAACTTATCAGTTTGCTTATGTAATTTATCTCGTTTAATAGATTGTGAGTTTGAATTTTAGTTTCGTTATCATGTCGGCATGTTTCATCTTGTTGCTATTTATTCTTCTCTCTATCATCATAGTATGAGGACGTTATGATAAGGCGTAATGACAGGGTATCAAGGCGTTATGACAGGGTATCAAGGCGTAATGACAGGGTATCAAGGCGTTATG